>NW_007361073.1:0-1011 GCF_000149035.1 Colletotrichum graminicola M1.001
TTTATAGTTTTATTAATTTAATAGATATACTACTATTACCTTATAAATATAAGTAACTTATAGTTTAATTATAGCCTATATAACTAAGGCTATAATCTTTTTAGTTTAGTTTTAATTAATTATAGCTATTATCTTTTTACCTTCCTTAAGGTTAATCTTTAGGTAAAACTTATTAGATTTAGTAGCACTCCTAGGGTTACTACTAAAATCTAGTTTTCTAAACTAAAGACTATAATAACGTAGTTATTAATTTATAGTAAGATATTAGTAATCTTAGTTAAGCTATTTATCCTAATTACCTTAATAAGAATCTTTAAGAGGGCTTCCTCTATATAGATATATATAGTAATTAGTTACTTACTATACCTAAAGGAGAGTTAAGTATCCTAAGTAAAAGGTAGACCTAGTAGAAGAGGATTAGTTATTTCTTATTTATCCTTAATAAAGAAGTAAGAGGTTACTTTATATTTATTAATCTAGATATTAGTAAAGTAGAAACTATTAAATGTTATATTACTACCTAGATTAGACTTAAAAGTCCTTATTTAGAGACTAGTAACTATATATAGGATCCTAGTAGCTTTAACGTACTGCTTTAAGAAGGTATTAACTTATACTTTAGTGTTAAGAATTACTAAGATTAAAAGGCCTTTATTTAACTAATTAACACTTAATATTTAGACCTTTAGTTATAGGTATATATTTAAAATAACTTAAGTTAGTAGCTTTACTATAGGTTTTATGTCTTATACTTTATTAATTTTTACTAATATTAAGGACTTACTATTAATTAAGGTATTATACTTATTTAGTAGTTCTTTAATATCCTTTTACTACTAAGCTATTTTCTTAAGATTAATTAAGGACTTTAAGGCCTTAATCTAAAGATTATTAGTGTCAAAATCCGATTAATTTATAGAGTAGGCTGTTATTATTTTGACTCGACTTATATAGCTTCGAAAATGTAGTAAGTTACAATTTATCGCGTCTCTTTTTTTATTTTTTTTTTTA
>NW_007361073.1:1111-12985 GCF_000149035.1 Colletotrichum graminicola M1.001
ATAGTTATATATATCTTAGCTAGTAAGGACACCTAATCGAGAGTATAATTATAAGTATTATTATTATTAACTTTTATAATCTTTTTATTCTTTAAGGTAAATAAAATAGTTTTCTTCTTAATTAGCTAAGGCTTAACTAACTTCTTTATACTATACGCCTCTTATAATTTGTCTTAAGTACGTTTATCTTAACTAGTATAGTTCTTAAGAGGCCTACCTTATTACACTATAAAGACGTTAGTATATTCCTACTTCTTATCTTTTAGTTATACTATATATAGGCACCTAATATTACTTATTAGTACTATAAATAGTAGATCTAAAGTGCTTTACTAAAGGTATCTAACTTATTAATTTAGAATATACTTTACTAAGAACTTATAGTCTTTATTAGTAGATATATTTATAATATAAGAAAGTAAGGTAACTTAATTAGTAACTTTACTTTATTAGCTATCTTAAATTACTAAGAATAGTATATTATTTATTAGACTTTACTTATCCTACTTTCTATAATATTAGGCTCCTTAGACTAAGATTATAAGATATAGATCCTTATTAAAGGTGTATTACTAATAATCTTAAATAAATTAATACTTATTAGACTAGTAGTACTAATATTTATCTCTTAGTCTTAATACTTTTACTTAATCTAGTTATACTACACTAACCTTAAACACTTAAGTAGACCCCTTTAGCTAGATAGAATTCTAATATATCTTAAGTTTACTTATACTATTAGTAAGGTCTTAATTAGTATTACCTAGGACTAGTTAGTTAACCTAAATATTAATAGTTAATTATCTTAGTTACTAGTAATCTTAGTACTAATAAGTAAAGTTTCTTTAGGACTATTACTAGGCTAGTTAAGTTATAGAGGTACTATTAGCCTTACTATTAGTAAACAGGGGCCTATACTCCTTCTTATAAGTAATTATATTAAGAAGTCTACTTTTAAACGTTATATACTTTATTAATTAAATAAAGGCTAAAAGGCTAATCCTTATCTTATCTGCTGTCTTTTCTATAGTCTTAGTGTTAAATTACTTATATATAGCCTTAATTAAGCTCTTATTAGAAATTATATAAAGGCCTTATTACTTTACCTTAGTAATTATATTATTAACACTAGTAAAAAGTGCCTTAGCTAAGTATAGGTCTAAGCTAGAGATTAGTAATTCCCTTATAACCTACTTAATTTATTTTTTCTTATTAAGGAATTAATTAGCGTCTTATCTTCTATACTCCTTTAAGAGATAAGCCCTAGCCTAGACCTAAGGTAAGTCCTTAATTATATCTTTTACTAAAGTTTAATAATCTCCCCTTATATAGTAAGCTACTAGTATACCTCTTAATTAGTCTAGTACTTATATAAGCTTATATTAATCCTTATATTTTTCTAAAAAGTTAATAATATTATCTTTAGAAAAGACTATAGTACTACTTTAGCCTAAAAGGGGTATCTTAAAAAGGTTTAAGTTCTCTTTTTAGTTAAGGACTATATTTACTATTACTTATAAGACCTTAGGCTAAATCTAGGTAGTAAGAGTAGTAAGGAGGGTATCTATAGAAAGGTTAAGTTCTTAAGAGATAAAGAGAGGTTTTTATTTCTAATTAGGTACTATAAGTAAAAGATTAGAAGTCTTACTACTCTCTTTATCCTTAGAAAAATTAATCCTTTTTAGCTTTTAATACTTAGTAAAGGCTAGTCCTCTTACTAAAGTAGTATTTAAGGTTAAGCCTAAGGTATACTTAGGAGTAGCCTCTTAAGAAAAAGTAGTATAGTTATTACTTATTATATTAGTTAGTAGTTATTTAGTATATAACTTATTAATTAAGTTAAAGATTTAAATAATTATATTCTAATTTAAACTCTTTAAGATCTTTCTTAAAAGTACTAAAGTAACTTATCTTATTATCTAAACTAAGGCTATACCCCTAATTAGTAGAATCTATATAATTATTTTTAGCCTTTACTAAACTTATTAACTAACTTTTAATAGAAAAGGTCTTTTAATCTGTTATAATTTCTTTATAGAGTTATAATAGGTGTTTAAATTAGTATACTTATAAGGAGTCCTAAGGCTAATAGCTTTATATCTCTAGATTAGGTAATTCTTAAGGCGCTATTTTATATTAATTAACTATAAGTAACTAATTATAACAGACTACCTTACTTATAAGGACCTTTAAGAGCTTTATCTAGCTCCTTTAGTATTTCTATAATCTATCTTAGTTAGTGTTATAAATTAGTAACCTTTAAGGTTCTAACTTATTATCTTAGTCTTATAATTAGGTAATTTCTATTATCTAAGTTACTAATTTATTACTTTATTATCTTATTATTTTTTTAAGGTTTTCCTTATTCCCTTAATTAGTTACTTTTTATAATCCTATTATCTTGTTATTATTACTTTTTATAATTACTTACTTAGTGTGCTTAACTAGATATCTCTCTAATTAGTTTAAACCTATAGTTAATATTCTAGAAGGGGAGACTATTAAAAGCGCGTAGGGTATAAGGGACTCTTACAGTATAGTAACTATATAGAACACTATAACCACTAAAAGTAACATAAGATTCCTTACTAATTAGTATATAAATTATATTAATCTATTTAGAATTAACGTTAATTCTAAGTGTTAAACTATAGGATTAAGTATAATTATGCCCTAATTAGGTAGGTAATTACTCTTAATTATCTTATGTTATTATAATTAAAAGTAAATTATAAAGAGGCTTTAGTTTAATTAGAAGGTAGGTATAAGTATAAAGGATAAATTATACGTATATATCTTTAAATCTATTAGCGCTAGCTTATATCCCTATACTTAATTAGGATTAGGATCTTCTAATTAGCCTATATACTGTCTTGCTCTAGGCTAATCGCCTTACCCTACTTTAATATACGCTTAGTATTTATAAGCTTATAAATATAAAAGATTTAGCTTTACTATTAGTAAAGGCTTAGTATGCTTATTAAGTATAAATTTAAGTAAAATATTTAATATAGTAATTTCTACCTTTAAGCTGCTAATAGCGTTTAATTATAAAAATAAGTAGCTATAGTTATAATTTTAGGCTATAGGACTTTAGGTAATTTTATGTTAATATATATATATTATACCTTAAGTTTAATTATTATAGTAATTTACTTAGCGCCTTTATTTTAAGCTTAGGTATTTACTACTAATAGCTTAATAGAGATCTTATAATTAAAAAGCGTATTTATAAGTTACCTAAGGTATAGGATTTCTTAGTTAGCTTTAATAACTTTTAGTGTAATTAAATATTTAGTTTTTAGTATTATAAAGAAGCCCCTTATTATTAATTTAATAGTATCTTAGTAGTAGCTATATAAGTAGAAATCCTATATAAGGCTAGTTACTTAATCTAAGACTATTATTACTAAGTAGTATCTTATATAACCTTATTTAAGATTATAGAAGTCTAGCGCTAGGTAATTACTTAGTGCTATATTTATAATTAATTTATAAGGCTAGTAGTAAATCTACTTCCTTATTTTACTAAGACTATATAAATTATAGTCTTATATTATTATAGCGTTAACTTAGGTTAGACGTACTTTATAAGTAGTATTTATAATCCTTTATAGAGCCTTAGCACCTAAGTAGCTAAGACGCTTATACTATATTATTATATTACTATAAAGTAGTTATTACTATATTAGCGTTATATATTTATTTCTTTTTTATAAGATTAGTAGTAAATTATTAGCAGAATATATAGTAAAAACGCCTTTACTTTCTTAGCTATAGCTATATTACTTATAATATTTAAGCACTTATTAGTTACTTTATTCCTTAATATAGCCTATATGGCTATAGTCTGCAGGCCTTAAGTAATTATTACTTGGGCTTATGCCTTACTATATGCCTTATTAGTATAGTCTTATAAAAGAAATAAGTAATATAGTAAATACGCTATAATATATTATGTTATATATATAGAGCTTAGTTAGTAAGCTATTAGCGCCCTTTAGAATAATCTCTATAGTACTATATCCTTTAATTATAACTTAGGTAGTGCTAGCCTAAATATAGTTACTAATTAGGGCTACTACTAACGTAATAAACTATAATATATAGTTAAATATATAGTTAGTAGTGCCTAAATTAAGTAAGGCTAAATTACCTAGCTTATAGCCTTATAAAGTAGTATAAAAGGCTACCTTTATAACGTATTTACTATATAGTTAATATAACTTAGCCTTAATTCTCTATACTTATTTAGTAAGGTTAAGATTACTTACTATATACTTATTAATTTATTACTTACGTTATATATTTACCTACTAATTATTAGGCCTTTATAACTTATTTATAAAGTAATAAAGTTATAATAAATAGGGATTAAAGCACGTAAGGCACTTTACTTTTTTACTTACGCTTTGTTAATAGTAATATCTCTTATTAGTTAATTTATTCTTCTTTACTACGTCTTTACTACGCGTTAGGTTATTATTACTATTACTTCTAGTTAGGCTAAATACGCTACAGCCTGCTTAGCTATAGTGCAGTAAGTTGTTAGTAAGGGCTTTAACCCTCTCTAGTGCTATCTTATAGAGAGACTGCTAGTTAAGATCTTTCTTAGTAGTTAAGGCCTTTTACTAGGCTTTTACTAACACTTTACTATATTTATTATAGGCGTACTTTATACACTCTTCTTCTGTTATTCCTACTGCTGCACTAAGCTTATTAAGCTATTTAGCTAGTAATTTATTAGATTTATAATATCTTTCTTAAAGATCTATAGATATAGTAGATTTAACTACATTAGCTACGTCTTTAACGTCCTTTTACTAAGTAGTATACTTACGTACTTCCTTATAATAGTAGCTTATCTAGCTGTTTAAGTACATAAGATTATATAGGTTAAGATTATTTAGTGTTATTACGTATTTAGTTTTATATATAAGCCTATTAGGTATAGCTATAATAGCCTTACTTCTTACTATATATAGCTATATAGTTACTTACTAAGATATCCTAGTAATTACTATAGCTATAGTGACCTCTTAGTAAGTAGTAAGCTTATCCTTAGTTAAGGCGTATAGATATTATATTATAAGCAGCTTTATTAGTTTCTTTAGATATATCTTAAGGATTAATTAGTCTGCTACTATAACCTCTAGGTTAATATACTCCTAGAGATTATAACGCTTTACTTTTACTTAGATAGCGTTAAGCTATATAAACTAATTACTATATAATTATAAGATAGTTACTTTATTATTATAGTTCTTATTAATTATTATAATAGTATTTAATTAGTAAATAAGTATATTAGTTATTATAAACGTATATATTAGACTATTAATTATTAAATAGTAGGGATTATAATAGTTACTTAATTAATTCTATTATATGTTCTATATTTATAGTAAATTACTATAGAAATAGGGAAAAACCCCTATTTCTTAGTTAGGAAATACCTAGCTAATCCTAGCGATATTATTAGTGAAGTTACTATTAGAAGTAGGGCTAATTCACCGCCCATTCCCCGACAATTCGCTATAGGGCAACCGTGCATTCGCCGGCTAATTCACATGTAATTCTGCCACATTTGACAAATACCGCCACCTATAGTAGGTGGGCCCGGCCATAGTGGGTGGGCCCGGCCATAGTAGGTAGGCCCGGCCATAGTAGGTGGGCCCGGCCAGCCCGGCCAGATCATTAATCCGGCCAGCCCGGCCAGCCCGGCCAGCCCGGCCAGTTGCCGCGATGAATATCCGTAATGGATATATCGCAACAGATACTAACAAACTACCCTTTTTACAAAAATATATAGTCTTATCGTCTCTCCTCCATTTTCTCATTCCTACATTTTTAACAACTACCTTATTTATTCATTCATCACTCTATCTTAACTATTCACTCTTTATTCTTTATCCTTAACCCTCCTCTCCATCGCTCTACTGCAGTCATGAAGCCTTCTGCACTTTTGTCCATCGTCGTACTCGCCACAGGCGTTGTCTCCACTCCACTAAACATGAATGGGCTAGCTGAGTCCCACGTTGCAGCTGCTGACAATGATGGTCCATCTGAGTCCTATGTTGCTGCTGCTGATGCGCTGAACCGTCTGAAGGAACGCACCGGCCCCTCATGCCGGGAGGAGGGCGAGAGCTGTAACCCTTTCACGTTCAAGTTCTGTTGCCGACTCCTCATCTGCATAGGCAGATGTATCGTCCCAGCACCTAAATTCTAAGGGTATGATGCCAGCCTTGCCTACGTCACCATCTAACAGTCGCTCTAGGACCAATACATAGACCATCACTACAGACGGGCAGAACACGAGGCAGGCTGCACGTGAGATGCCGCTCAATACTAGGAAACACTACGAACCAGAGAGGATAGTGTAGCAGATCTCATGTAAAAACATACTTTTATACTTTAGGTGCTTAGAATTCGTCGGTCTCCATAGGTCCCAGCAAATAGAAATAGAACAAACCTAAGGAATACTAGGCAGAGCAACCCAATCAGAACTTAAAATTATTAAGGGCCTGATCGGCACCGCCGATATCATTCGACACTTTGGATAAGGACCGATAACGCAGACTAAGCACCACCTATAACAGCTATTAAAGCCTAAAATTTACTAGATTAGGAATACAACCATGCTGTATCCTCCTGTTCTAATCCAAGTGTACTATAAGTTAAGTTTAAATAGCACTTATGGCTGGTGCTTAGTCTGCGTTATTGGTGCTTATCCGAAGTGTCAAATGATATCGGGGGTGCCGATCAGGCCCTAAATGCAGAAGCACTCGTGACCTCGCCTCATACATTTTGTAATATACCCTACCCTAAGGCATCTTAGAAGTTGAATGATATTCTTACTGCAAGTTAAATGAAATATAGTGCGGAACCAGACTATCCATCCAGGCTAGAAGTTACATTTGTTGCTCCCCTAATAAGCTATACCTACCTAACCTATCCACCATCTGCCTTAATATCTATAATTAAGCCTTAGGCTACACATACACAAGCAAACACATATTACTTATTACGCCTAGTAGTAAAGCTAAAAGGGATACTTAAGCTAATTACATATATATATACTACTAAGCTTATACCTGTATGTTACGAGCAGGTCAGGGCAACTAACTGCACTACAAAGTTTGACTTCAGTAATCATGCGCCTGTATCATTATTCCCTGTTCTCCAGCAGCCAACTAATTGGGCCGTAACACTTTATCTCCTTCGAGGACAAGAACAATCACACACCTGGAACTAACGTACGGGTTTGCCATCCGGCCCCTAACTATTCTTTTCGCGAGCTTTGGGTATAGAACAATATACTAGATAGTAGGGCAGTTCATTATATTGATCGCACTGCTATCAGGCCGTCCGATACCTCAGTGTCTAGCGCACCAGGTAGTGAGCTGGTTTGTAGCTATAACTAGAGAACTGGCCCCGATGGGAGGGTTTATATCCCAGGTAGGCTTCACACCCTATGAACTTCCTGCGGACAATGACTGTAAGCAGGATTTGTGGCGACTTGGCAGGATTATCCCAATGCTTATGACCCTACTGAAAGACAAAGGGCCTTATTTCGTAGATCAGAATGCTGAACGTGTTCCTAATTCCCTTTCAAGCCGCTATTCCAGGCCACTGCATCATGAATTTAATCGTTCCACTTTGGAAACGCAGACGTCCTGGTCAACCAAAACAGCCTTAGGAAGCTACTTAATTTGTACGCCAGACGTCAATAAGACAGCTTACGCTTCAACCTGCACTTAGCCCACCGCACTCTGGTAATTAGACAATGCAAAAAGAATGCCTGCAAGCTAGTTATAAGTTCTTAACATTCTAGGTAGGGAAGGAATTTCAAGCGTGTCGCAAAATCAACGCCGTTAATTACGGGCAGCAATTAACGCCTTATATTGTATAACCCCTCTACAACAAACCGTCTGTACACAAAATCCCTACCTAGTTTAGAAGACAGCGCGTCGCATTATTAGGCTCTTTAATATTAGCTAGGAGAGCTAGTGTGCGTCGTGCGTTTTAAGGTAGACATGTGTTACCTACTCCACCCTACTTGCGAGACACCCCTATATCTAAGACACTATCACCACTACTATTACTGCTACTATTACTATTAGTTATTACTAGGGTGGTAATACAGTTGAGCATACGTATAAGTAAGCAGTAATAAATAATAGGGGGTAAAAACCAGTTCTTAATTATATATAAAGAGGAAAACTATTATAAGATTACATAGTAAATTTACTATATAATATACTTATAGATTTAGTAAATTAATAGTAAAACTACTATAGAATCTACTTATATACCTAATAAACTTTATAGTAAATTAGCTTTGGTTATTCTAACTATTTTAACTAGTATTAACTTATACTACTAATATCTGGGTAGTATTTAATATTATAATACTAATATACTTATATAGTAAGTAAATAATTATAATAAGTAAACTACTTTCCTTTCTTTTTACCTCTTTAACCTTTATACTGACCTTTGTCTATATATAAACATATAATTCTCTTTAATTAAAAACTATATTATTCTTACCTTCTAAGCTATTAAAAAAGACCTAAAAATGTCTATATAAAAAGTAGCTACTATCTTATTCTTTAAGGTCCTTTATATAACACTTTATTACTAATATAAAGGGCATATTATATAAGATAAGATATATTTAAATTAAAAAAACATAATAAAAGTAAAAAAGAAAGTAATTCTTAAAAAGGTTATTAAGCTAATTAATTAAGGGTTCTTTTAAAAGAAGATAATATATAAAATATAGCTACTTAACTTCTAAGTAAATATAGTATAATATATATTAGACCTTAATAAGTAAAGAACTTTATATAATAATAATCTTCATTAAAAATAGAATTTTAATATTAAATTAACTATTAAAATACTTTAGCTAAAGATCTTATAGTTATATAGAACTAGTTTATACTTATATAAGCTATAATTATAAAGTATAAAGTATAAAAATATAATATTTATAATCTTAATAAGACTAGGTTCTTAATAAAAATATTATTATATCTAAAGGTTATTATAACTTCTAATTAAAAAAAGCCCTTATATAAAGTAAATTAGTAATTAAAAATAGATTTTTATTATTTAAGGTATATATATAAATAGCTAGGTAATATTTTTATATATATTATAGCTAGTTTTTAAATAGTAAGGTTTTTACTAAAAGTAAGTAGAGGTTAGTACTTAGTTAATAGTATTTATTATTCTTATTATTTTATTAATTACCTAGTAATAAGTTAAGGTTAAGGTTATAAAGTAGCTTATATAGCTTTTTATTAATTAAATTACTAAGGTTAAATACTAAGAGATATTTAAAGAATATATTACAAGTTAATTACTAAAAAGCTATAGAAGTCTGTCCTTAAGTATATTTAAGTTTATCTTATATATAAGTCTTAACTATTCCTTAAATAGTTTTTTTAACTAATAGTTATAAGTAATTACTATCTTTATATAAGGTAAGCGCTTAGTAAATACTAGTAAGTGCTTACTTTTATAATTACTAGTAATTACTTTATCTTATAATTACTTTCTTATTTCTATATAACTTATACTATAGTTCTTCTGTTCTAAAGAGTTATTTATCTATTTCTTATTTCTTGTTTATATAAATACTACTATTACTTATTATCTATCTGTTAGGTAAGGTAATATAGCCTATAACTTATTAGGTTATAATAACTAAGTTAGCTTTTAACTTAAAAGTTAACTACCTAGCTTAAAGTAATAGCTAAGCTAAAGCTATAACTACTAAACTTACCTTTACTAAGAAGCCTATTAATATAAGTATTACTTTAGTTATAATTTTAAATATATTTAGTATAACTAAGAAGTAATAAATAATAAATATTAACTATACTAATAATATAAAGAAATAAATAAAATATATTATAGTATATACTAAGTACTATATTAAGAAGTAAAATAAACTAAAGGCTATTCTTAAGGCTTATTTTACTTACCTTAATCTAACTATATTCTAAACTAGTTTTTACTAATAGGCTAAACTAAAGCCTATTTTTAAGGTTATACCTAGGAATCTATTTCTAGTAGTAAAAAGAAGACTAAGCCTTACTCTTAAAGAATTCCCTAACCTACTAAGCGCCTTAGGCTAGTAGATATTTAGTTTATAGGCTAAGTCAATAGCCCCTCTATTATAAGTGATTTCCTAGTACTAATTTAAGGCTAAATAGGTTACTAAATTACCTATTAACTAGTAAGCCCTAGCTAAAGCTAAGAAATATACTTAATTCTAGAAGGTTATATTAACTACTATAAGTACTTACCTTAAGACCTAAAGTTAAGATATAAATATATACTATAAAGTTCTTAAAAAAGCACTTAAGAGATAAGTTATTTTTTAAGTTAATAATAAAGACTATATCTTACTATTTATAGTTAGTCTTATAGTCTACAATATATATAAAAGATATTTTAAAAATAAAGCTTTAAAGATACTTAATATAAGTACTATACTAAAGATACTAAAGGTACTAGTTCTAGATAACACTATTATTAAGTTTTATAAAAGTAACTAAAATAATTATATCTTTAGTAAGCTTCAGGCTTATAATATAGCTAAGTAATTATATATACTTACTAATACTTAAGCTAGTATTACTATTAATATAGTTAAAATTAAGTTAGTTATTTAGACCTTAGTAGTATATAACTAATAGTTTAGTAAAATTAGCTATAATATTTCTTAATAAATTACTATTTATAAAAAGCCTAACCTTATAATTACTACCTTTATAAAAATAACCTATAATAATATAGTTAATTATACTTATATATATAAAAGTAATAACTATATTACCTCTAGAGAGATAGAAAGTACTATATTAGTAGCGCCTAAAATCCCTCTCTAATAAGTATATTATAAGGTATATATAAAATATAATAGCTATAAACTAACTATATATTAATAAGTAAAGAACTAAAACTAAGAAAAAGTATAGATTATAAATAACTATATAAAAAGACTAATTAAGGTATAAATAAAAAATATCTAGTTTTAATTTTATAGCTTTAATACTAGTTTAGTATAATCTTTTAGCTTTTTTTTATAACCTAGGTAGTTCTTAAGTAATACTAATTATTAACTTATAATTTCCTTATATTTAACTATCTTATAGTATATATTATAAGTAATATATTTCTTTTATTTAGTAGTATTTAATATATAATATTATAAGTATCTAGATAGACTATATACTAAGCTATACTTAGGCTATTAATTACGCTACACTCTAGCCTAAGGGTATACTATTACGTTATCTATACCTTAGGCTAAATAATAGTTATACTATAAGCTACTATATAGCTAACGCTAAGGCTAAAGCTATAGGCTAGTGTATAGCCTAGTGTTACAGCTAATATCTAAACAGTAAGGTTTTTACTAATAGTAAGTAGAGGTTAATACTTAGTTAATAGTGTTTATTATTCTTTACTAGTCTATTAATCACCTAGTAATTAGTTATATAGTTAAGGTCGTTAGTAGCTTATATAGCTTCTTGTTAATTAAATCTCTAAGATTAGATACTAAAAGGTATTTAGAGAATATATTATAAAGTTAATTACTAAAAGGCTATAAAAGTCTATCCTTAAGTATGTCTAAGTCTATCCTAAATATAAGTCCTAGTTATTCCCTAAATAGTCCTATTAACTAATAGTTATAAGTAATTATAGATCTTATATAAGGTAAGCGCTTAGTAGATACTAGTAAGCGCTTACTTTTATAATTACTAGTAATTACCTTATTATATAATTACTTTTTTATCTTTATATAATTTATACTATAGTTCTTTTATTCTAAGGAGTTATCTATTTATCCTT